>NC_056721.1:8360883-8385883 GCF_018831695.1 Puntigrus tetrazona | reverse complement strand
GCTTTAATTGCAGTATTTAAAAAAAAAGTCTAGTTGAAAAAAAGCCAGAATTATGAGATTTAAAGTCCAATTTTGAGGGGAAAAAAATTATTTATTCTAAGAATTGCGAGTTTACTACAAGTTTATATCAAGAATTACGACTTAACTCACAATCGTAAGTTTATATCACATAATTCTGACTATTGTAAGTTCATTTCACATTTATATCACGCAAGTCTGACTTTATAACTCACAGTTATGAGTTTATATGTCACAATTGTGAGAAAAAAGTCCGATTTGTGGAATAAAAAGTCGCAAATAATTAAAAAAAAATTTTTTTTAAGCAAGCGATGTAGACTGGCTTCCGTAAAACGAAGTGTATCATTTTTACAGCACTAGCGTTAGGAAACAGAATTGCAGTATTTTAGTTTTTTAGCACTTTTCACAACTTCATTAAATATTATATCTTTAACCGGGACCTCAAATCCAATCCCAGTGTCTATATAACCCTTAAATTTGTCTTCATTTCGGCTTAAGAAAGCCAGCAAAGTGAGTGTACGACACAGCATCTGCGCATGCGTACGTGTAATAGAGTCGTCTGCCGGTTGCTAAGCCTCTGTAAGGTTTGATGCATGTTTCTGTTGAAATTAATGGCGGTGGTGTTTCCTGGCCTAGTGTCATTTATTTCACGGGATTGATTGGAGGCCGGAAGAGCAGACAAATGTGTTTGGGAAGTGTTCTAATTTAAAATATGGCTGCCTGACCTGGAAGAGAAAGCAAAGTGGCGACCCATCCTTCATCAACATGACCTGGGTGTCCGAGGTGCCAACAAAGTTTAGCGTGCAAACAACAGTGTAGAAATATATTCTCGCTGCCGTTATACCTGAATTTGACATGGCTGCTCTACCGAAGCACAGACCGGACAGAAGCAAAAGTCGTGATACAGAGCAAATAGCACGCTTTCATTC
This sequence comes from Puntigrus tetrazona, assembly GCF_018831695.1. Lineage (NCBI taxonomy): Eukaryota > Metazoa > Chordata > Actinopteri > Cypriniformes > Cyprinidae > Puntigrus > Puntigrus tetrazona. Next base: position 8,384,936 of record NC_056721.1, on the reverse strand, counting down.
GAGTCTGAAGAGAGGCTCATTAATAAACGATGCATAAAAATAATATATAAAAATGTGAAATAATAGTTTTTCAAATAAAACTACTACTAATGAAAATCTAAATATTTATTGAATATTTCCATTTGATCTGACTGTTCAATTACTGTTTTCAAATATATTACTATTATTTATTATTAATGATAGCAACAGCAACATATTAAAAATTGGCACCAGCTTCAAATAAGAATAATAAAATGCATTATTTAACATGGTTTAATGACTTACGAGCCCACGTTTCTAATACATGATTGTTTTATCATGTATTTATGTAGCAGACATTCATTAAAATCAAAATGTTGTCATCACTTACCATCATGTTGTTCCAAACTTGCATGAATTCTTTTCTTCTGTAAGCAAGGTTTGACTTCCATAGTATTTTTCCCTCCATGTATCAGTTTGAACACCAACATTCTTCAAAATATCTTTGATTTATTTATCGGTGCGTGCTGAGCGGAAGAAAGGCACTTAATTGGTTATTTATTTGGGGTGAACAATTTTAATAATAATTAAATAATTATTCGTTAAATAATAATACCAATATAATTGAATAACAATAAATAGTTACTGCGAATATCATGAATTAATCTTCCATCAAGTAATGAAGTTTATTAGCCTAACTGTAGTCTGTTTGCCATCATAAAGCAAAAATATCAATCAAAATGTATTCAGTAAATGAATGATTGCTGCATTAATATAAAATTCGACTGGTTCATCCAATCCATTTTTGTGCTATTCATGTATAATGTCATCTTCTGCCACCTTTACGTGTCTAGTCAGTTAGTGTTAGTTAGTTAGTGCTGTTCAGCTGCTGCCTGCTATTATCTACTATAGATGCAGGAGAGCGGGAAACACATCCACTCCGGCAGTCTCAAAGGTGCCAAAGGATCTCTTACACTGAGTTTCAAGAGAAATAGTATGTCTCCCAGTCATCCATTACGTTCTCTTTCTGTATTCTCTGTTAAAAAAAAACTTTTATTGCTGTCATGGGAGTATGTATGCTTCCGGGCCCATTCATTCATGTCAAATTAATCTATAATACTTTGCAGGAATATATGTCTTTTCCACATCTACGTAACCTCCCAAAAAAGTCACGGGTATACGGCGCACACATAAAAATATAGATTGAGTTCTTAATCGCGGCTTCTAAGTTCTTATGAAGAGACATTTTTGTGTATGCGGCTCTTAAAGTGCTACGTGCTCCTTAAGAGAGTTCGGATTCATTCTGAACCTTTACTTTCAAAAGTATATTTAGAAGTTTAAAAGGTATGTTTAAAATGTGTTCCATTGCCATGACTTTGATCGATTTAAATATATGTATATATATATATATATATAATATTGCTGTCAAATGATTAATTGCATCCAATATAAGTTTTTATTTACATAATATTTGTTTGTATGCTGTATATACTTATTATGTATATATAAATACACACACATGTATATACTATGTATGTATATATTTCATAAAATTCTGTTATGTTCATATATATATATATAAAATAAATATAGGCATGTAAACACAAATATTTTTAAAATATTTACTGTGTGTATATTTGTATATACATAATAAATTTCATCTACTTTTTCAAGGCCCTTACTCGATTTCTCATATGTAAAATATATATATAATAATAATAAAATGGCAAAAAAAAAAAAAAAATCAAATTCAAAATCAAATGCAATTAATTAAAGGCTACATGAATAATGATTCGTTAATATTGACATATTTTTTTAAAAAAATGGTAGTAAATGTGGACCTCAAAGAGACAAAAAAAGAGAATTAACTTGACAAATGTTAACTATCTACGGTTGTGTTGTAATATTTAGCAACGACCTAACAGACAATCCCAAGTATACCAAATATTCAAGAAAGGATGTCACTTTCTGATGTCTTTGCTTGACTATAATAGTTTGGGTCAATCGTAACTGACATTTCATTAATAATCTTTTATTTGACATCTCACCAGAGGAGGCACGTCAAGGCACGAGGGTAAAGGAAATAAATAAGCGAAAAAAGTTAAAAGCGCATATACCAAAACATCAAAATGAGAACTCATTTTTGTAAATGAAACCTATTTGTCGATAGAGCACATCAGTCTTTTGAAGCGGGGTAAATTAGAAGGCTTGTGTTTCGGTGGGGTTGTGCAGAATGCCAGTGGGTAGCGTTCACACAACATCCCTCTGTGCATACTATTTACCCCTGGATTGCTTCAGGCTAATGTCTCAATAATTTTCCCTCTTTTTTTTTTTTTTCGCAGGTCCTTCCCACAAAGGACTTGACTAATGATCCATGGACAAAATGAAGCATTCAAATTTATTCATTAATCATTCATCTCCAGCTCATTGAAAATGCTAAACTTCCACAAAATTAAGATTGAATATTGAAAAGTGATTGAGGGAGACAGCTCTCTGAGGAGACAGGAAAAGAGAGGATAAACAAGCGAGAAATGGGGGGAAAAAAATGACAAAGGACGCCGAGCGAGAGGCGGTCGAGACCAACCCCAGCCTGGTTAGGGTTACGCAGGTATACTATCCGCTAGTTAAGGTCAGAGGGGTTTAAGTAGGTGTAATTAGATCCAAGAATCTAGAGAAGCGTAGAATTTCTGTCAACACAGCCCCTAATTATTCTCTTTTCCAATTAATGGTGACATAGATTAATTATCTGATGAGGCAAAGCCAATTGCAATCATTCACCCCGCTAAAATTAGATCATTCCTGACAGTAGCATGAAAGTCACCTGCTTCATTGTTATGGATTGGGCCGTGAGCGTCGGACAGGGGAGAGAGTGAAGCATGCTGGGGGTTTAAGTAAGTTGTCTGGCGCAGGTGAGCGTCCAATTACTCCGCTATCTGAACTGTAGGCGTCTTCCTGCTCCATCCGTCGGCATCTGCGACGGGTCTGTTTGCTTGCTGCGGGACATGGCTGCTAGTTGAGTCATCTGTCAGCGAGAGCAGGAACTCAGAGAGGCGCTGGATTGCGTTTGACAACTCCTCCTGTTTAAATAGGCAAGCAAATGGAATCAATGAGTGCTGGCTAATTCGCTCACGGAAACCTGTGGTGGAGCCGCAAAAGATGGACGTCCACATTCCCTGCGTTTATATAGGAAAGACCCGGTGCAGTAGCACAGTGTGTGTCAGCAGCAGTGTTAACTAACCAGCCAGGCTTTACATTCAATTCCAATCAAAAATAAACTAGAACAGATTTTTAATATATACGTATAAAAATGCAAATATATATATATATATATATATATATGTAAATATATATTGCATAAACAAAAACGTATATTTTTGATACGATTAATCGTTTGGCAGCACTAATATACTCACTACTTTGGGGATTAGTATAGTTTGGAATGCTTAAATTGATCAGAATTGACAGAAAAGACATTTTGAACGCTATAAAAGATTTGGGTTTGAAAAAATGCTGTTCTTTTTAACTATTCATAGAAGAATGCTGAAAAAAGTTTCAGTTTCCACAAAAATACGATGCAGGATAACTGTTTTTGACATTACTAATAATGTTGAAATGATGTTTTTGGCCATCAGATCATCATATTAGACAAAAAGATAAAAATATTCACTTAGTTAATTACAAATTAATTACAAATTAACAACGCATTTAATAAAACGATTTGAAAGCATAAAGAGTGAGATTGCATAGACATTTCAGTTATATCTACAAATATATGTACAGTATAAAATGATTTCTGAGTGATCATGTGACTGAAGACTGAAATGTGGCTGATAAAAATTCATCTTTGCATCATAGGAATCATTTCAAACTGTATTCTAATAGAATAGTATATATATATATATATATATATATATATATATATATATATATATATATATATATATATGTGATCAAATAACTGAAGTCTTGGTTCCTTTTAAAAAAAAGAATTATTTCTGACCCCAGAATTTTATTAAAGTAATGTTCTACCAAAAATAAAATACGTAAAACATTTCATCCTACATTTTGCTCTTTCCAAATGCAGATACTTTCGAACGGTCGTCATTAGAGAAAGATGCTTTTTATCCGTAAATCAGTGTAGTTTTACAAGTCAAACTTTCCTGAATCGTCAGAGCTACGCTGACAACTGAGACCATCCGAGTTCGTAAAAGATAAGATGGAGAAAGACAAAACAAAGGGACGAGAAAGACGGTGTGTGCCACACTCCTGAACCGCGCGCATGGGTTCAGTGCATGCCTGTTTTAAAAAACCTCAGCAACCAGTTTTTCTATTAAACTGCCTTGCACTGTCAACCAGCTTGGGAACTGAGCTGGCCTAGCCATGCAGAAATTTTCTGACTAACAATTATATCAGAAACAAGATCTTGGATTACGGTCCCCCGAGAGCAGCGCAGTGGGCGTTCGCTCCAATTATTACTGGCCATTCACAACTCTCCACCCTGCTCTCTGTTGTTAGCAATTGTCAATTATGCTATCCCTGGTGTAAACTTGCATAACCCGGAACTGAGTGCCCAATCTTGCAGCGGCGTTTCGAGATGACAGGCTTGCACGCTTTCTCTATTTCGTTTTACTCTTCCCCCATCTCTATACTTCAGTAGAGCTGCTTGGAAGCAGTCATTTGTTTCTCAGGAAGACACAGGGACAAATCAGTGCAACTAGTTTTTGCAATCCGCAACCTTCGGGTTCCTCGCGAATAGACGGGTGGACAACTTTTGCTTGTGGTATGAGAAAAAAATGTTTGGAAAGAATTGGCAACGATAAAAAGCCTTTGTGCACAGGGCAACAAAATATCTGTGCTGCTTTAATATGATTAAAAAGGTCATGAAATGGGAAAGTTAGCCATTACGTTAACATCATACTATTAGATACCTGAATGACTAAACAAGAATGTTGTTCTTTTTTGACTTAAAAAAACTAGTATGATATGAGTCTCAACTTAAAAAGCATAATATAAAGCATTTCATTTTTAAAGTAAAGTGACCTCAAGTAAATAAGGACACTTTTTGCCATTGAGATGAGTGGGAAAATCGTCCAATTATCCAGTTTCTAATTAGCAGTTTTTTTTTACTCCAAATGTGTGGCAACAAATAAACTGTGCAGTTAAAAATTAAATGACATAAAAGCGCAATCCATAACTTTTTGTGTTCAACATTTACAAAATGCATATAATAACCATGTACGCCATTTCCCAAAGCGTGTTTTTGGCTTATTATAGGCACACCTACAATAAGTGTTAATATTCGGACTATTTAGGCTGGTTCGGGTAGGTACCGCTGCGGAGGAGTACCTGCGTGATTCGTCAACAGAGAGAAGTAGATCCGGCTACAATGTTCTTCCGCGACACGCACGCAGCTCCGTTTATTAACTAGAGCGCCAAAAGCTATGCACTGCAGCTTTAAGAATGGTGATAAAAATAATAACCTTGAAAAGAAAGAAAGAAAGGCAAAGAGAAACAAAACTGCAGTGATTTGATGGTGTGAAAATGTGTCCATTTATAACCGTGAAAAAATTATCATTGTAGCCGTTGAGATATTATAAGTGAGAGTTATTTTCCTCCACGAGCTCCATGAACCCTTCTTGTCACACGGCCCGGGACAACATTCCCGGATGTCCCCCTGACAACAGACATGAATGCATTAGTCACTTGAACTATTATTGAAAGCTTGGCACGTAATGGAGACATGACCAGAAAACTTATATGACCAGGAAATAGCTGTCAGAGGCAATACCAAAAATAGCTCCCAAATAGAAAACCTTCCATTAGAGATGGAGACATGGGACAACTTAGATCACTTGTACAACGTTTCTCTTTAGAAATATTTTCTAGATGTATGTTTTTTTGTAAAATTGCATATCTAATAGCCTCTTATTGCCCAAGAGGGGGCCTCTGACTATCTAATGCCACAGGTTTATTTATTCCCAAGCCTTTAACATCAAAGGTTTGCGACTACATCACCTCCATAGTTTTGGGTCATTTATTGCTATGCCTCGCCATACTCTGATTTTACAATGTAAAGTCTCCTCTACACAATGCTAGTCTGTGTCTGGGGGAGGAGATCAACGCAGAGCTGTGACAAAGTTTAGAGTAAGGCTGCTCCTTTTGTCCTTCACACTCGGAGGAGCTTGAAGAACTCCTCGTCTTCATGCTCCATTCACCAGCCTGACTTCCAGAGCTGGCCTCCCCTGACTGAGCCACAAACACACCGCCGCTCACCTCATTATAAGCACGCATAGCACACCTTCCACTGAGACCAAATGCCTTTTGTGTTAGAGCATCCAAACACTGCGGTTACATTATTCCAGTATACAAAATCGTGTTAAATGCAATGCTAATTTTAATCATTATTTAAATATAATTTAAATAACCATTCATTTGTGTATGCATACAGTTTTTTTTCGTATGTGTGCAAGATGGACTCTTGTCTCGTTGTTTTTGGCAGCTTAAGCCATGATCACTACATTTTTAATATTTTTGTAATTATTTTTGCATTATGTTTCTTGAAGTTTACATATAAAGCACAAAAACATACAAATATATGGAAAGATTGATTATTTTGATTTTGATGATATTTTGATGATTATTATTTTATTGATTATTTATCTTTGGGGGTCCTTTAAAGGAATAGTTCACCCAAAAATAAAAAAAATTCTCTCATCATTTACTCGCCCTCAAGTATTTCCAAACCTATGAATTTCTTTGTTTTGCTAAACACAAAGAGAGATATTTTGAAAAAAGTTTGCAACCAGGTTGTTTCAGTCAGCATTGACTTCGATAGTATTTTCTTCCTACTATGGAAGTCAATGGTGATTAAATGATCAACTACTTTCTAAATATCTTCAGAACAAATCAATTCATACAAATTTGGAAGTACTTGCGGTGAGCGACAAATTTTATTTTTAAGTGAACTGTTCTATTGAGGCTTGCCAGTAATCAGACAGTGTTATGATTTATGATTGGCTAATGTCACTGCATAGTAAACAGTATCAACACCCCCCTCGCTATTGCATGTGAGAGTTATGACAAAATAAAAAAGCAAAACAAAGCATTCCCAGATCCAGAAACGTAATGAATACATTGGTAAAAGAGTCCATGGGACATCAGCGGCTTAACTTCAGTTTTCTAACTCCACGAGTATACTTTTTTGCGCAAAGAAAACAAAAAGAACAAAATTTACTCAACCATTCCTCTCCGACGAGTTACATCTTCCGCCATTTTAGAGAGTATCACAACGCATACGCATGCTATCCATCAGAACGTAAACAACCCTGATTATGTCAAATATATTTAAGCTCAAGGATTGATTCTGATTGGCTCCCGATGTTTTTATCATCTTCTGAAAGTAATATCGCTTCTCTGTGCCTTTATCGTTATAGCTGTGGTGTGGGTTCTGCCATTCTTTAATATTGAGAACGATACTATAGAAAGAACTATACTTTTTTTCACTTCATTGACGCAGACGTGAGTGGAGCGGCCGATGAAATGGTGATAAAGACATTTACATGTACTGCGAATATATGATATTAGAAAATAAATTATCTATCGACCAAAATGAAATAATATTAATGCTTCGGTCTACACCAAATTTCTGAATCTCAAAATGGCCCAACGTCTTGGCTATATAATTCATAAACTTCTTGTTCAAACTCTTATGACTTCCTTTACCGGTGGACAAAAGGAGATGTTTTCCAAAACGTTCACACTATTCTCTCCCATGCAATGAAGTAGATGGTGACCATCTGCTGTCAAGTTCCACAAAGCGTCATAAACATAGTCCATGTGTGCGGTATTTCATATCTGAATAGCTTTTATGAGTCACAAGCTAAAATGTAAGCCATTATTCATTGAAAGTGTATTTGACAGCCACGGTCACCATTCGCTTCCGTTGTATTGCAACGTGCACACTATTCCAAACATCTCCTTATTTATTTCATGACCAAATTAAAAATTTTTAAGTGAAATATTCCTTAAAGGTTAACTGCCTTAACCTCGACAAGCATTTATCCGAGTGGGACCCATTGTAGTATTTAGTGCGATACTTACAAATAGTGTTGTGTGTGAGTGTGTGTGTGTGTGTGTGTTGTGTGGGGTACTAAAGAGCCCATACCTGGAGGGCTTTCATTTTCTGGTTGTTCTGGTTGGAGAGGGTCTGGAAGCGGGCCAGCTCTGCCTGGCTGTAGACGCTGCGGTGTTTGAAGTATTTTAGCATGGCTTTGTGCATCCTCTTCTGCAACAAAGAAAGCTGGGAAGAAAGAAAGAAAGAGGGAGAGAGAGAGAGAGAGAAAGAGAGGGGGAATTGGTAAGGCAGGAGAGGAAATTAATGGCAGTGTTCAAGAAGAATGATGGAGGGGAATAGAAAGCAGTCAATAGCCCATTCTGCAGTACACGGGGCTGACAGGAATTTCACAGTCTCTTGCTCTCCCTGCCCACTCATGTGCACTGGGCGGAAACCAGTCACATCTGGCTGCCAGGATGGGGGGTTAATTTTCTCTAAATGCTTCAGCGGTTTTGTTCTAGCTCAGGCAAACTCGGTGACTGCAAAGCTGATGAGTAAAATATTTCGACTTCACTCACTTTAACTTTATACCAATCCCCTCAGACATATTTTACACATACACAAAAAGTCATGAACCCCTGCCGCAACTTGAGAAATTATTCTGAGTATACTGGAAAAAAAGAAAAAAATGAGAGAGAGAGAGTGTGTGTGTGTGTGTGTTTGTGTGTGTGTGTGAGAGAGAGAGAGATTAGAGAAGAAAGAAAGAAAGAAAGCATGCTGCTCTCTTTATTATTTGTGCAGTTTTCCAGAAAAAAGGGGTTTCAATTCGGAGGGATGTCGTCCTTGTTTCGCCCCATCTCTTCTCTCTTCCTTTAAGCTTATCATTGCTTGGCAATGTGTTCTTGAGACATGAAAAAACTAAAGCGAATTAGCTCAGCCTTTAACTGAACGAGTACAAAAATGTCCTTTATGGAGCTGTGTCAAAACCTGTACTATCCTATTAATGCTACAAGTAACAATAGTTACAATATACTGTAGAAAGATATCGTCGGGAAAAAAAGCGATATCAGAAAGTGATGAGATACTATCCTCATCCGCGCTTTCTCTCGTCTGTACAGTATCTGTGCTCGTATAACAACTCGACTTGGCACGTCTGAGATGTATACAAAGCAATTTCTGTTAGGCCTTCAGGGTTACCTTTTGTTTACAAGCACTAAAGTGATTCTGGAAGTTTAGGTAGGCCCACGGGTTGTGCATTTTACCACTGCAAGGGGGCGCTCTAGTTCTCCTATTCGGACTAAACTGGCAAAATGCCACTGTATATGTTAACCTGCGTTATATATAAAAGGCATCTGTTGATGTTAAGGACATAATTGCAGTGTCCATTATAGCAGTCAAGCTAGACACACATTTGGAGTCAACTGATAAAAGCGCAAAACAAAGAAGTTTGTCAGCATAACCAAAAGATGCCACATAAAACCAAATAAATAATTTAATGCCATCTGTCACTAGCACACTAATGCAGATATTCAGACTCATTTTTAGCTGAAAAATATAATAGTTAAATAGTAACTGTAACTAGCACTTTAGCACACAATAAAACAGCATAAAATGTTAAATATAATGCATTAGGCTGTATTAGGTATCATTGCACTGCACCCTACTCATTGACTGATTTAATATATTACATTTTTATAATTATATGATTGAAAGTGGGGATATTTTTTTCAGTCGTGCATTTTTAATCTTACTGGGGCAATGAAATAAATTCGAATTCATATAAATTGCACACCGAACTGATCAGATTTAGCAAGTCGTCACTAATATATAGCCACATAAACAGCGCACCATCCGGATCTATTTCTCATGATAAATGTGGTGCCGCAATTTCATACATATGGAGCAGGTGTTTTAATAGGCATCTGATAAATATACATTCTATTCAAACTATTCATAATAGACACCTATACATACTCGGCACGGCACGGAAAACCTTTCAAAAATGGTAAGCCGCCATAAGAATCCATATTAAATTGAGCGCAGCTCGGCCTATGCGTCCTTACAGATACGTATGGAAGTTTAAGAAGAGCTTGTCGTAAACCTCTAAGAGATGCGACTACATCCGCTCTGAAGGAGAGAAAGCCGTACCAGACTGAAAATAAACAACAAACTGTAAAAAGGCTGAATACTGAGTAAAAGAAAATCAGGCTTTGATCATGAGCGTGGAGAATCCCGTCCACAGGATTTGCCTTTTGCATGCATTTCTCACTTGATAACATTCATGTAGTTAGATGAGGAGTTGTACGAGTATTAGCCTTTTGGGGAACAAACAATGTGTCTTGCTCTTCAGTAGAGTTTTACCATCAGTGCTAGAATAACAAATCATATTAAAATGATCTACAGCTCAAAAAAAATGCTATATACTTAAAGTGACAGATTATGTCTAGATCAGGATAACTAGTAATAATCTCAAGCAACAACAATGGTACTATTACAGTAATGATCTCTGGACTAATGTCACAAAGACACAAAGCTGAAGTGTGCAATTTATTTTGTTTATACACTTTCTCTGATCTTAGCATAATGTGCAGACAGTGGTAAGTAAGCCGTTTGCACATTGATTGTTAAAAAAATATGAACATTGCTCTCAGCAGTATTTCAAATGAGCGTTTTGAACGAATCATTCCGATGAATGAAACTAGTTTTGCTTCGAGACTAAAAGAGGCTCCTTGAACGAACCGAATGAACAAGGGATCACATTCATAAAGCAACTGAATGAATCTCAAATGATGTAAGGACATTATTGAAACTCTACTTTCATTCTAGCTTGTTTTCACGGATTCATCTTTTTTAAAAGCTTTATTTATAACAATTATCGATCTGCTTTATAATCATTAGTGGGGAAAATGAGTATCTTAGTGTATTAGTCATAAGCTCTGTAGTTATGTTTTCACTCTGCGTTGTTTAATGAATCAGTAAAAGTCATTCTTAAGACAAAGCGATATTCATTTTACAGGTATCTACAGCATAATAATGTAACCTACAAAAAAACCTAACTAAACAAAGTGAAAAAACAAACGTTCTTGATGAAGACATAAAAAAACTACATAGTTAGAGAGATTAATGAAAAACCACTCTGCGATCAAAATAATTATTAGGTTAATGCATCTGAATTGTATTTATAATTAAGTTTTAACATCGACAGCTATTAAACTAAGTGATGCATATTTGTCGGTTAGACATAAATTAAAAAGGTAAGATTTCTGTTTGCATTTATTTTTAAATAATCATATTTTCAAAATGCATTATTTTAAGTGCTTAGAATGAGCATAAATGTATTTATTCTAAAAAAAGAGTGGAAATGCGTTAGATTAAAAATACAGCAAGCTGTGGAAAAAGCAATATTCAGTTAGTTCAAATATATGAGATATTGCCAATATCTCATATATTTTAGCTAACTTAATATGGCATAATAGACAATACCCACGTTTATTATATATGTAGCTTGGGTTGTATTTTTTCGTGATAAAAAAACAACGACTTGGTATTGTGTATTTAAACCACAGTACCTTTATTAGTATTATTACTAAAATCTTATTGCTATTTATGTATGACTGACAAATATGCATTACATAAACTTTATCCGTTTCTGTTTTCCTAGTCCTTGTGCATCGCAACCAAACCATGATGCAAAGCGATGGAAACCTGTTCAAAAACAGTCATTATTTTTACAGCCATTTTGCATGCCACGGACCTTACACTTACCAGCTTTAACCTCTCGCTACAAACAGCAGCATCTGAAAACATCTCTACGTTGACAAGTGTTTGTAGCTATGCCAAAAAACGCGCTTATATAACGTCGTTTGGGAATGACTAATGCCGTCTGCACTCCATAGGTACACACTGCACTTGCACGCTGCGGCGTTGATGAATACCAGCGAAACCACCCATCCTTTAGTGATGGACGTACATGTCATATTAGCATTTTCCCAAACGTTCCTGAGACGCTGGTTCTTGAGAGCGTTTGCATCTGCTACGTGCCTGTTTCCACTCGCTGCCATGTGAGATGGAATAAACACACATGCACGCCAGAGCCACGCTGTCATGAAGCTTATCTCATCGTGATTAGATTACTGCAGTGGCCTCCTAGCTGACTGCCCAACTAAAACCAACCACCTATGACAGGCTGTGTGGAGCACGCGGCGCACGCTAGTCGCGCGAGACCTCTCTCTCATCACTATTTTGCATGCCTGCTGTCTATCTCTGATGGCAAAGATAGACAACCACATCATTCACACATGCAGAAAATAGCCTTGATGTACACACACACACACACACACACACACACACACACACACACACGGAGAGCCGTAGAAAAAATGTGTTCGCGGTAATGAGAGTTACCTGCTTGTGATCTCGGATGTAGGCCTCTGCTCGGTTTCTTCGGTCAGAAACATAAGCGGCTTCTTGTCTGGCAATCATCAGAGCTTTCTGCAGCTCGTGATACTCCTGCGCTAACTCCAGATTGACTTTTAGCGCTTCTCGTAGATTAACCTGGAACAGATTCGCACAGGATGCTCTCCGTCAGCTTCTGAGAGACAAAGATAGCATTAAAAGAAGCAAGGCAAAGAATCGAGGCTGAGCCTCGTTTAAAGCGGTTTACCCAAAAATCGTAAAAACCTGCACGGCTTTATTGTTAATTATTTCAATACTTATTTTTCCATGCAATTACAACGAATCAAGGTGAAGCTTCACAAAAGCTGATTGAACGCACTGTATTTCAACTGTTCTGAAGTCATACGACAGCTTTTTGTGCGAGGAACAGACCAAAATTTAAGTTATTAAGCTGATAATCTTGCCCTCCAGTGGGCTGTTAACCTCTGTCACGGATCATTGAGTCAGTGAGTTGAACTTGAGAACTGGATTAGTCCGATTCATGAACAAATCATTCAGTTTTGTGAACTGGATCAACTGATTCATTAAAAGCATCCGATTCAAAAGAATGATTAGATCATGACTAGACATTGCAACTTTCGTCCTGAACTCATATGAATGTAGCAAAAAGACGCTTCAGTTTAGGTTTATTGGCCACTTTTTATGATACACTTTTTTCCATGTCCAAAAAAAAAAAAAAAAAAAAAGAAAAATTGACTTTTAAATGCTGTTTCTTTAAATGTGATTAATTGTGAAATTTACTAGCAATGAATGTTGTTTCTACACCACTTTCTTTCAGTTACTTTTATAGTACTTCTGAATTATTTGAACAACCTGAAGACTGATTCAATCATTTTGTCAATATGCACAATGCCGAATCAAACCCACAACCTTGTGCTTTCATTTTACATTTCACTTTGGTACCAGTTAGTGGACAGTACTGCAAAGATGGCAGTTAAATTACAATAATCTGGTAAAAGACAGCATTTAAAATTGATTTTAATTTTTAGCATTCATTTATTTATAGTTATTAGTTATTTACAGTTATATTATAGTTTTTCGCGATTTTGCTGTGCTTTTATCATTTCCATAAGTCTTTATTTTAATAATGTACTAATTAGTTTTATTTCAGTTTTTGGATCTTCAACTTAATGCTCCTCAAGGCAACATTATTTTAAATTTTTAAGTTTTTAATTCAGTATTTATAGTAGAAGAAAATCTTTTTTGTCAAATTTGTATATCTTATTTTAGCTTTATTTAATTTTTACAAAATATTGAAATAGTTTTGGTAATAGTTAACAATAACAATCCTCGACACTTATTTTGATACTTTGTGCATGCATTGCAGTAACTTTTTCAGCATTTTTCAGTGTCCTCCCATTTTTATAATACAGAGTGATTCTCACGTGGCTCGCATGTTTCTTCGCATTTCGCATGTTTTACGCTAAACGCATCCTCTTGAATCGCGGTAACTCTAGTAATCATACAGCACTTGAGGTAGTATGCAAACAAATTACGATAAATAAGCGTCTGATTTGCTTGTCTCCACAATCTCCACAACCCTGTGTCAGCACGTGGAGAGAGAGCTATGGAAAGAAAGATGGAGAGAGAAAGAGAAGAACATTTTCTGCTCTACCTGAGAATAAGGAATAATGAAGTGTGTCTGGGCAGTAAAACGACCCAGCGCTAAACTGATGAGTTTAACCCAGCACCGAGAGTGGCAGTAAACATGACAAATGCCGGCTATTGATTTAAAGCTTAATTACTGCATGCAGTGCTGACAAAACCCGTCTGATGCACCTCTGAAATGTAAATGGGACAAATTACACTTCATTGGCCATAAGAAACTGATGGTGTCTGCACTTTGCATCCTACTGCTTTTCTACTCACTGAGCGTCTGACTTCATCAAGTAAACAAGCTACATGAGAATATGATGAGGGGAGAGAAAAAACCCCAGTTCAGCTTGTGAGGAAGTCACAGCGGAGTGTGTCCATAAGTGCAAGTTACATTTAACGCATCTTGACTGATTGTGTAAGAAAACGCACAACTGTTTAAAAGGGAACAAGTGTTACGAGGTTATAATCCGTGCCGTACAGTAAAAAAAAAAAAACCCGTTTACTTGTTTCATTCACGTTCTACATGGCCTTTCTGAGATCAATTAAACAGCGCTAGTTTAACAAAGGAAAAAAAAAAAAATGTCAGGATGTAATCATTTGTTGCTCCGCACTTTCCCCTCAGAAATATTTTACAGTATGGAAGTAAAATGGGTTGTAAACACACGTGTAAGTGTAATTTGACATTGACCTTAATGGAGCGAGCAATGCAAAGGTCATGGCATTGATTCTCAAAGAATACACGTGAGGGTGAAACAGATGCTTTGAATAAAAGCATCTGCCAAGCGCGGACAGATAGGAATAAAGGAAATACATTTTTCACATTTTTATCTTACTAAATGTTTCTAAATTAATCATGCCTTTAATGAACAAATCAATCGTTTTATCCAAAAAAAACAAAAAGCCTTCTTCTAATAAGCGTGTCCCTCTGATCTAAAACACATGACGCTGCGTTCGTCGTCCGCTGTCATGCGTCACTATCCATATATTTCCTGTGTTTATTATCATCTCATGACTGTGACGTCTCAACGATGCGCCTCAGGTCAATCGAAGGCACTCTGACACAGTCTCTCTTTGTTGGAAATGTTAAAAGTCGAATCGTTTCTGTTGGGCGATGAATCTTTGTGCTGCTTTATTGTTTCCTGTGAGAAGTCTAAAGAGACTCTCTGCTCTGCTGCCCTGCAGCAAGTTAATGGCAGACTGGCTCTATGAGGGAGGACTTTTAATTCGGCTCCTGTCTCGCACCAACAACTTGTTTTGGAGTTGCTGCTTCTGCGCGCATGGCGGATTAAGCCCCATTGCCTTTTCTTGTTTTGAACTAATGCATTCTTGATCACCGTTTAATGAAACTATATACCACATGGCGATTTCACATTAGATAAGCCATGTGAGACTCATCAGGCGCGGGCTCTGACTGAGGCCATAATCCCGAAACTCAACTCCCCCAATAAATAGCTTTTCCCTCCGAAAATGAAGTGATAATACGTGGGTTTCATGCAAAACATAACATATTATCTCTGACGGAAAATTATAAGAGCTTTCATCAAATTATTAGGGGAAATGTTAGTAGAGGTGTGATATTCTGGAGCAAAGGTGCAAGATGATTTGCTTTACTTGAAACATTATGGAAACATATTGTGGATATCAGAAGATGCACAAACAGACAATATTAATGTACTGAATGTGTTTAAAAAATAAATGCCAAAGTTATTTGTATGTACAACTTTAGGAATGAGATCTATCTATCTATAGGTCATTCCATGAAATTTCCATTTGGAAAAAACAAAAAATAAAATAAGTTTGATAAACATTTTTTAAACATCCAAGAAAATTGTATCGCGCCATCTCAGTCTATGTGATTTCTTATTTTATGACTTATTTTTTCTACTTCATGTTTTGTCAACCCTGTTACAGGCACAAACGTTACTATATAGTATAGTTTGAGTAGAACTCATATGCCACTGAATGATATAAGCATTAGCTCAATAATATAAGGTGACCTTTAAAATGTTTGAATTTTATGCAGACAATCTTTAAAAACAGGGTCAATCCTAATCAATGGCATCCTTGTTACCCCGTCAACAGTTGTTACTCTAAAAAGTAACAATTCGACAGTAACGGGTTTGATGATTTCAAAACAAATTTGCCAATAGCCGAGCTCACACACTTTGAAAAGGACTTTACTTGTAGATATTGATTATATTAAATGTAAGATTTTTTTTTTTAAATCTACATTTTATAAATGGTAACGGGATTGACCCTCCCCTCAGTCAAGCCTCACAAATCGTCAAAAACAACATTATAGAGGAGCGAGTGAAACGTGATTATGTTGGAATCCTGGTTGACAGATGATGTAACCTCCTAGAAATTATGTCACTTGAATGCAAATTATTTTAAAAGGGTTTTTTGGAGAGGGTAACAGGGTTGACAGGAAATCAGGAACATTTTTATGTAAAAAAAAAAAAAAATTAAATTGTATATTTATTATATAAAAACGTATACTTGCGTCAAAAACAGTGAGACTATATTTAAAACAATATTCAGATGTGATTTTTGTATCATTTTGTAAATTAAAAGTCCTGCTAAATAAGAAAAAACATTGTGGAACAAGCCAAAAACCTTACCCTTACCAGCATAAATGCTATTTAAAAATTTTTTATATTTAATTGACTTTTTTTGATGTAATATTGATGAAAAACATGCATAGTATTGTCATGTTTTCAAATTGCACATTTATGTTGTTATATGTTCATTTATGTTACCATGTTGTTATATTAAATCTATGTTTTGATTATTTCATAGGTATACAAAAGACACTGGTTTTGTGGAATAACCCCTATCTGTCTATCTATACATGCATACAGAAAACCTACTCAGGAATAGCATAAATCATTGAACTTTAAATGATTTGTGACGTTTATACATCTTATTAGTTATTCATAGATGAAACAGTTAGCATTTCAGATGTTATTAATACATTATTATTGTAACATTTAGAAACATGAAAATATATTAATGCTAGAACCACACTTACTGTGCATATAACTGCAGATATGATTAACATAATAGCTGCTGTCAACACAAACAACGAGCTAACAGTAAATAATACTGTACAAAAGGCTTTTTGTTATATATGTTTTGTTCTCAGTGTCAAAAAACGTATCATTTTGTATCGCTGGGTATTCCATAAAAATGACACGGTGCATCATCATACAAAGGAAATCTAAATATTTATAAAGGTAATTTCAGCTTGAATGGTGATTGGAGCACATCAAATCCCTAACCTATCAAATGCACTCATGCTCGTTCGGCTTCAGCTGATCTGTTTTCTGATATGTAAAGAAAACATTTGTTAACCTGGATTATAAGTATTTAAATAGCAAAGCTGATCTAGGATCAGCCCATATAGGAAGCCCTGGCAAAATAATCTTGATATAAATGTAAATATGAAAGAAAGGGTTCTTAACCTCTGTGTCCTTCATGATAGCCTGGCGTTGAGTGAACAGCGCTGAGTGAATCTGTGCATGGTGAGACTTCCTCTCTTTCAAGGAAGCTATATCCCTGTTCACGTTATCCATCACTACTTTGGCTGTCCCATGTTTGAATGCCATAGTGTCTGACAAACCCCTAAAACAGGCAACAAATATAATAATAAACTAGATATAAGATATAGATATACAATTATGAACTAGCATGGAAGTCTTATGCATATATATATATATATATATATATATATATATATATATATATATATATATATATATATGTTCTAAATGGAATGTTGGTGTTTTTGTTAATTCATATTTGAATGTTCTAAATGGAATGTTGGTGTTTTTTGTTTGTTTATATTGGAATGTTCTAAATGGAATGTTGTTCTTTTTGTTTGTTTATACTGGAATGTTATTTTATTTGAATTTTCTAAATGGAATGTTGGCCTTTTTGTTAGTTCATATTTGAATATTCTAAATGGAATGTTGGCGTTTTTGTTTGTTTATATTTGAATGTTCTAAATGGAATGTTGCCGTTTTTGTTTGTTTATACTGGAATGTTTTAAATGGAATTTTGGAATGTTTTTTGTTAGTTCATATTTGAATGTTCAAAATGGAATGGTAGCATTTTTGTTAGTTCGTATTTGAATGTTCTATATATATATATATATATATATATATATATATATAATGAACAGTGTTTCTTACTGTAGCTCTGCTATAAGATGAGGCATAGTGCTGATGGTTAGCTCCATCACATCTGATTCTTGCTTTAACTCTTTCGACTTCAGATTAAGCTCCTTGATCCGGTTTGAAATCTCCTCATACTTCAGTGCCGTCACACTAAGGCTTTCCTAATGACAAATAACAAACTGTGATAAAATGAATAAACATGACATTATTTAATCACTTTTCAAGACTTTAAGTAAGCTTTTCATCTCCAATACTGTTTATATGTATATGTGTATATACAAAAAAAACCCACAATTGCTTATTAGCATGCTTGTTATTAACATATTGGCTGTTCATTAGTTCTTATAAAGCATTTTCTGCATTTCCATATTCTACCTACCCTATACCTAAACTTAACTACAACTACTGTACTAACTATTAATAAGCAGTAATTAAGGAGCGTAATAAGTCATATTACATATTTTATGGTTTTGTTAATGGCAAGAATTGGACCTCAAAGTAAAGCGTGACTGACATTTATAACTCATACCTTAATATAAATCAAGTACAATTTTTTTTTCACCTTCACAGAATTAAAACATTCTTGATAGCGTTTCTTTTTCTCCTCAAAATCATCGGAGAGGCTTCTGTGTGCAGTGTGCGTGTCACTTAGTTTGGCTTTTAAGTTTTCAGTTGTCTGAGAAAAAAACATGAATACAAAGAGAAAATACATACGTGTGCAATTAATAACTTTAGTCATGGTTACTCCATAAAACTCAACGATAGCTTGACTAGACAACATGAATCAATACTGACAGTTTTTAATAAATTACTTTGCCCTATTTATCAGTGTCCAACACCAAATTATTTTTCGCTTCCTCTCATGTAACAAAAGCCACATAGGTGGGAAAAAAACAATATCATAGCATAACATGTTACATATAATCAAATGCATAACACAATTAGAAGAAGTGCATAATTCAATTAATCTGAAATTGTACAATATTTCAAAGAGGATTTTTTACTGATTTTTTACACTATGCCCATCAGAGTTACCTCAGCTTTCTCTGTATATATCTGTCTAAGTTGTTCCACCTCAGTCTCCAGTTGGCGGCTGTAGACAAAGCGTCTTCGTACTTTTCTGCAGCTCACCTTTCTCCTTCGCGTCTGTTTGTTCACGGTCATATTCGGCTGCTTCTGCGTCCCTGTTACCCTGAACATACCAATCCCAAACATTACCAGACACAGAAAATCTACCGCATAAACTACAGTAACACTGACATCGCTTCACGGCTATCAGTTTATTTATTTATTTATTTAATCGCGTAAAGATGTATTAATAAGGAACATCTGGCTTTACTTTGAGAATGTCTAAGGTGGTCTTTTCAGTCAGTATCAGGCCCTTCATTTTGTCTGTCTCTTTCTGCCACCAAAAGAAAAGACAGCAAAATCACTTGATTAGGAAACAAAACATGGCAAACAAGACAGCGGCAAAATCTAAAGCAGCTCAGAAATGACTAAGTACAACTCCCTGTAAGACATTAAACTGCTGTAATCAACCAATACTGACACATTTCTAATGTAAAATAATAGTCTACTAATAACTGTTTACATGTTGTTTTGCCTGTGGAACACAAAAGCCACAGAGGATGAAAAGATTTTCACTGAAGAAGAATTTATATTTTGGCTCGTTCCTCAAATAAAGCATTGAAAGGCTTCAGAAGGCGGTATATAAAGTATCAGTCATGTGTATTAATTTTTGGTGTTTTAATGACATTTTGGTTCCCAAAAGAACAATTATTAATTTGAATAGACTTGACATTTTTACTACAGAAACTTTTTTGAAGTGGCACGGTTAGGTTCTTGAATATTAAAGGATGGAACCATCAATGCCAATAAAGAACCATGAGATTTGACAGAATTATTGTGAAAGCGTCATGAGGGTCGGTAAATGATGATATCATTTTATTTTTGCATCCATTGACCTTGCTCATGAACTCATGTGTACACGTGAATGGGCAGGTGTCCTCTTACCCTGTTCTTCAGCTCCTCCAGAAAGGTCTGACGTTCTAAACAGTCCAGCTTGGCTTTGGTGTCTGAGTGAACGGCGGAGACCTGGTCAAATTCAGTTTTGACCGCTTTCCACTGCTTTTCCTCAAACCGATCTTCAGCAGGACACGCTCACGATCCTTCAGTAGCTTTCTCACAGCCTGCTCACTGGAACAAAACGGCCACAAGCACCATCATAAAACACAGTCCGTCCCCCGAGATCCACAGCACGATGTACAGCAGCCTGCTCACAAAAATGCTTACACAGCATTCAGCAAATTTCACAACTGGAAATGAAAATGATCTAAATACAGTATGTGACATCCAACTGATTTGATCGCCAAATGAGAGATTAATTACTGCAATAGTTATGAACACGACATTAAGTTTTGAATGCATTACATTAACAACAAGCTGCCTGATTCTTCTGATTTGTTTACAAAAATATCAGTCAAGCGATAAAGTATTTTCAGCATCATTTTATGAAACAAATAACTACAGCATTCAAATTCAAAATACTTACTTAATACAAATATGAGAGCAAAACCTTTATTTTAAGATTAATTATTTTACAGCATTATATATACTTTTAATTTTATTATATATATATATATATATATATATATATATATATATATATATATATGTTTATGCTCAGTAAATTAACACGTCAGTATATTTTGGTAAATAACAAAATACAACTATACATTTATTTTAAATTGGCATATAATTGGGGCATATAATTAGGGTTCATGGTATTACTATGCATAAATTTCAATGTCTGATTTTCCATCTCAGTTTTAACATGATGTGTGTCAACGGCTTCCAGTCATTTTCATTATACAAAAACAGCCCATTATGCTGCATGACACATAAACTGCTATTACCGTAATCATAAACATGCTAGTTTACAGCATTTATTTACCTGTAGCAGCTCCTGAATCAGAAGTCTAGCGCATTCACAAAAAAAACAGCTCACATCCGCATTGCAAAATAAAGCGGAGAAAGGTATTTTGCGTTCTAAATCATTGTGTTAGTTCATGCTTTGTTGCTGCTTCACAGCATTTTAATTTCAAACAATGCCCACACACCTACACATTTTTAATGAAGTGGAATTAGAGTTGTTGCATGATTTCATGACATGATCTGCGGAACACAGATTCTGTGTTGATAATTAAAGAATCCAACACTCACACAACAGACCAATGAACCACAAGACATTTCCAGCACATTTCTCATAGTGTTGTCATTAGAGTCTCCATCTCAACCTGGAATCTAATGCCGATCCATAAAGTTCTGTGTCAAGTTCAGAATCCCTACTGTATATCCAGATTTTTCCACGTCGTATTTTCTCACGATTCAACTATAGATTCAGCGAAAGCGGTAATACATGAACAGCACTATTGGCTTGTGTGCCAAAACATATGGTCTTCATAGATCTTATGGAGGCAACATCATTTGTTGTTGCCGTGCCATGGACAATTTAGGAGAAGCAGCAACAGTGGACTGTTTTTCATTTGGATCGATTTCATTTTCTGCAGTTGTAAGAAAATTCTATTTGTCGTGGTTCTCGTCGTCCAGTAAATAATAAGTATAAAGACGCCATGTTGATTACAGTTAAACACAATTACGCCTTTTTTTGTATCGCTAGGATTTTCAGCATTTCCTTTGAAATAAATGCAGACTATTTCAAAATAAAAATTCCCCTCATCTTGTTCCAAACGTGTAAGAGGCACCAGAGCACGTTCAAGGCTCAAAAAGGTAGTAAAGACATTGTTAAAATAGTCCATGTGACATCGGTGGTTCGATTCTAATGTTGTGAAACTACAAGAATATTTTTGTGCGCAAAGAAAAATAAAGTCGGTTTCTCGATGAATGCATGTAGAGAAGAAATCAACGCATGTTTTGTTTCTTTACATACAAAAGTATTTTTGTAGCTTCGCAAAATGAAGGTTGAACCACTGATGTCACTTGGGTGTCTTCAATACTTTCTGGCTCTTGAACGTAGTAGTTGTGTTGTCTTGGATTTCATCAAAAATATCTTAATTTGTGTTTCTCAAGGTCTTACGGGGGGTTTGGAATGACGTTGAAAATAACATGAACATTTTCATATTTTGTGAACTGTTCCTTTAAATTAAAAAGTTAAGTTTAGATGGGGACGAACCTTTGTAGATCTTTCTCTCGTAGTCTTTGATTTCCAGTTTGCAGCTCTTTGTTTTTGTCTCGGAGGGTTGATAAGTCATTTCTCTTTTGGCTTAGATGCATCCAACACAGACACCTTTCCATCACCTTCAAGTTTCTGATAAACACAGTGATGCCCATTATTTAAATGCTATTATGGACTTTTTCTTCGTTTAAGAGGACCACCGAATCACGTTCACATGCAGTGCGCCAAGAAAAAGAGCCTATTTTTAAGCGTCTTTGCTCATGTAAAGTTTAGCGCTTGTTCTAGCACACAAAGCGTAAGAATATTTTCAAATAGTTCTTATTTCAAAACTGTAACTGGCACCACGTCAAACACGCATGATGATTAAAACATTACTTTAGCGCCACCTATGGTCGAACCCAGTTTTTTTTTTCCCTTGTGAAAAGTTTTTAAACTTTTAAACTCTGTTGTGGTGGAACAACATCACGAAAAAACCAAAATACAAATTTAAAAGGAATAAACAAACTGCTAAAGGAAACAACGTAGGCGCTCTGCGCTCATTAAACTCAAGCGTAGTGTAATTGTGAAATCAGGGCTTAAAGACAAAATGGGCTCTAAGGAATAAACCACGTGAATCCAGATGAGAATCGTGGGCCTTTCCTGCCCTCAGAGAAGGACGTGAGGTTGACATCACCAGCGGCACATAATTTCACCTCTGGTAGTTATATCATCTCAAATAACAGCATAGGTATACTCACAGATGTTTGTATTTGGTTTGAAGCTGCACCACGTCGCTCTTAACACATGCCTCAGTTTCTCTTCTTTATGTCGTTTTTCAACTTTTTGGTGTTCTGGCTAAAAAAGAAAGGCAAAGTAAATTAATATTTGTCACAGAAGCTATATATTTAAATAATAAAAAATGAATTAACAGAGCTTATAGTCGTTACAATATTCCTAAGAAATGGTACAGAATGTGTAGGTGGGATCCCCATCCCTCTCCCGAAGCAGCTTCCTTCTACGTACGTCACATCACCGTGCACTCTCTCAAACTGATCGTCTTTTTCACCAAGAGCTTTGATTTGAGTAAATCTCTCAGTGTTAGTGTTTCCTATAAACTCTTTGAATTTTCTTCCGAAACACCTCCACTGTGACTGCAGCTACTGTAACTCACTCCTGTAAGCGAGAAAGAAATCATATCATTCCCGTGATCACTTTTGCGTCTATATCCTTGCACTTCTTTACAGATGGAAGAGCTGGTTCAAGATGACATCAGATCCTGTTAAAACACTGCTCAGCTCTGGCAGTATTTCATACACAGATTTAACCCGAAAAAACACACCGCATTAGAGCGTTCTGTTTGATTTCATTTTATTAATCCATATAATGTCAGTATGTTTTTTTTCTTTGTGGCTATATCAAACGCATAATATTCTGAAATCTGCAAGTCTATAAATCATAACGATAAACATGTCCACAGAGGACTGATTCTAAGCAATGTTTTCCAATGGGACATTTACAGAAAATAAACAGTTTACGAGAAATAAAGTGTTAGGTTATTAGTAAAGCACAAATATCTGGTGCAACCTTTCCAATAAAGATAACGATAATTATTAAGTGAATAAAATGTCTTAAAATAATT